>NC_090236.1:5000-10000 GCF_024489055.1 Chanodichthys erythropterus | reverse complement strand
GATAGATAGATAGATAGATAGATAGATAGATAGATAGATAGATAGATAGATAGATAGATAGATAGATAGATAGATAGATAGATAGATAGATAGATAGATAGATAGATAGATAGATAGATAGATTTAGTTTGATAGATAGATAGATAGATTTAGATAGATAGATAGATAGATAGTTTGATAGATAGATAGATAGATAGATAGATAGATTTAGTTTGATAGATAGATAGATAGATAGATAGATAGATAGATAGATAGATAGATAGATAGATAGATAGATAGATAGATAGATAGATTTAGTTTGATAGATAGATAGATAGATAGATTTAGATTGAGAGAGAGATAGATAGATAGATAGATTTAGTTTGATAGATAGATAGATAGATAGATAGATAGATAGATAGATAGATAGATAGATAGATAGATAGATAGATAGATAGATAGATAGATAGATAGATAGATAGATAGATAGATAGATAGATAGATAGATTTAGTTTGATAGATAGATAGATTTAGTTTGATAGATAGATAGATTTAGTTTGATAGATAGATAGATTTAGTTTGATAGATAGATTTAGTTTGATAGATAGATAGATTTAGTTTGATAGATAGATTTAGTTTGATAGATAGATAGATTTAGTTTGATAGATAGATAGATAGATAGATAGATAGATAGATAGATAGATAGATAGATAGATAGATAGATAGATAGATAGATTTAGTTTGATAGATAGATAGATAGATAGATAGATTGATTTAGTTTGATAGATAGATAGATTTAGTTTGATAGATAGATAGATAGATAGATAGATAGATAGATAGATAGATAGATAGATAGATAGATAGATAGATAGATAGATAGATAGATAGATAGATAGATAGATTTAGTTTGATAGATAGATAGATAGATAGATAGATAGATAGATAGATAGATAGATAGATAGATAGATAGATAGATAGATTTAGTTTGATAGATAGATAGATAGATAGATAGATAGATAGATTTAGTTTGATAGATAGATAGATAGATAGATAGATAGATAGATAGATAGATAGATAGATAGATAGATAGATAGATAGATAGATAGATTTAGTTTGATAGATAGATAGATAGATTTAGATAGATAGATAGATAGATAGATAGATAGATAGATAGATAGATAGATAGATAGATAGATAGATAGATAGATAGATAGATAGATAGATAGATTTAGTTTGATAGATAGATAGATAGATAGATAGATAGATAGATAGATAGATAGATAGATAGATAGATAGATAGATAGATAGATAGATTTAGTTTGATAGATAGATAGATTTAGTTTGATAGATAGATAGATTTAGTTTGATAGATAGATAGATTTAGTTTGATAGATAGATAGATTTAGTTTGATAGATAGATAGATAGATAGATTTAGTTTGATAGATAGATTTAGTTTGATAGATAGATAGATTTAGTTTGATAGATAGATTTAGTTTGATATATATATAGATTTAGTTTGATAGATAGATAGATAGATAGATAGATAGATAGATAGATAGATTTAGTTTGATAGATAGATTTAGTTTGATAGATAGATAGATTTAGTTTGATAGATAGATTTAGTTTGATAGATAGATAGATTTAGTTTGATAGATAGATAGATTTAGTTTGATAGATAGATAGATTTAGTTTGATAGATAGATAGATTTAGTTTGATAGATAGATAGATTTAGTTTGATAGATAGATAGATAGATAGATAGATTTAGTTTGATAGATAGATTTAGTTTGATAGATAGATAGATTTAGTTTGATAGATAGATAGATTTAGTTTGATAGATAGATAGATAGATAGATAGATAGATAGATAGATAGATAGATAGATAGATAGATAGATAGATAGATAGATAGATTTAGTTTAGATAGATAGATTTAGTTTGATAGATAGATAGATAGATAGATTTAGTTTGATAGATAGATAGAAAGATAGATAAAAAGATTTAGTTTGATATAGATAGATTTAGTTTGATAGATTTAGTTTGATAGATAGATAGATTTAGTTTGATAGATAGATTGATTTATTTTGTTAGATAGTTAGATATTTAGATAGATAGATAGATAGATAGATAGATAGATAGATAGATAGATAGATAGATAGATAGATAGATAGATAGATAGATTTAGTTTGATAGATAGATAGATTTAGTTTGATAGATAGATAGATAGATAGATAGATAGATAGATAGATTTAGTTTGATAGATAGATAGATTTAGTTTGATAGATAGATAGATAGATAGATAGATAGATAGATAGATAGATAGATAGATAGATAGATAGATAGATAGATAGATAGATAGATAGATAGATAGATAGATAGATAGATTTAGTTTGATAGATAGATTTAGTTTGATAGATAGATAGATTTAGTTTGATAGATAGATAGATAGATAGATAGATAGATAGATAGATTTAGTTTGATAGATAGATAGATAGATAGATAGATAGATAGATAGATAGATTTAGTTTGATAGATAGATAGATAGATAGATAGATAGATAGATAGATAGATAGATAGATAGATAGATAGATTTAGTTTGATAGATAGATAGATTTAGATTGATAGATAGATTGATTTAGATTGATAGATAGATAGATTTAGATAGATAGATAGATAGATAGATTAGATAGATAGATAGATAGATAGATAGATAGATTTAGTTTGATAGATAGATAGATTTAGTTTGATTGATAGATAGATAGATAGATTTAGTTTGATAGATAGATAGATAGATAGATAGATAGATAGATAGAT
Organism: Chanodichthys erythropterus; assembly: GCF_024489055.1. NCBI lineage: Eukaryota > Metazoa > Chordata > Actinopteri > Cypriniformes > Xenocyprididae > Chanodichthys > Chanodichthys erythropterus. Next base: position 7,209 of record NC_090236.1, on the reverse strand, counting down.
GAGATGTGATAGATAGATAGATAGATAGATAGATAGATGAGATGTGATAGATAGATTTAGTTTGATAGATAGATAGATAGATAGATAGATAGATAGATAGATAGATAGATAGATAGATAGATAGATAGATAGATAGATAGATAGATAGATAGATAGATTTAGTTTGATAGATAGATAGATTTAGTTTGATAGATAGATAGATAGATAGATAGATAGATAGATAGATAGATAGATAGATAGATAGATTTAGTTATATAGATAGATTTATATTTATATATAGATAGATTTAGATAGATAGATAGATAGATAGATAGATAGATAGATAGATAGATAGATAGATAGATAGATAGATAGATAGATAGATTTAGTTTGATAGATAGATAGATAGATAGATAGATAGATAGATAGATAGATAGATAGATAGATAGATAGATAGATAGATAGATAGATAGATAGATAGATAGATAGATAGATAGATAGATAGATAGATAGATTTAGTTTGATAGATAGATAGATAGATAGATAGATAGATAGATAGATTTAGTTTGATAGATAGATAGATATAGATAGATAGATAGATAGATAGATAGATAGATAGATAGATAGATATATAGATAGATAGATAGATAGATAGATAGATTTAGTTTGATAGATAGATAGATAGATATATAGATAGATTTAGTTTGATAGATAGATTTAGTTTGATAGATAGATAGATAGATAGATAGATAGATAGATAGATAGATAGATAGATAGATAGATAGATAGATAGATAGATAGATTTAGTTTGATAGATAGATAGATAGATAGATAGATAGATAGATAGATAGATTTAGTTTGATAGATAGATAGATTTAGATAGATAGATAGATAGATAGATTTAGATAGATAGATAGATAGATTTAGATAGATAGATAGATTTAGTTTGATAGATAGATAGATTTAGTTTGATAGATAGATAGATAGATAGATAGATTTAGTTTGATAGATAGATAGATAGATTGATAGATAGATAGATAGATAGATTTAGTTGATAGATAGATAGATTTAGTTTGATAGATAGATAGATTTAGTTTGATAGATAGATTTAGATTGATAGATAGATAGATAGATAGATAGATAGATAGATAGATAGATAGATTTAGTTTGATAGATAGATAGATTTAGTTTGATAGATAGATAGATAGATAGATAGATAGATAGATAGATTTAGTTTGATAGATAGATAGATAGATTTAGTTTGATAGATAGATAGATAGATTTAGTTTGATAGATAGATAGATAGATAGATAGATAGATAGATAGATAGATAGATAGATAGATAGATAGATAGATAGATAGATAGATAGATAGATAGATAGATAGATAGATAGATAGATTTAGTTTGATAGATAGATAGATTTAGTTTGATAGATAGATAGATTTAGTTTGATAGATAGATAGATTTAGTTTGATAGATAGATAGATTTAGTTTGATAGATAGATAGATTGATAGATAGATAGATAGATAGATAGATAGATAGATAGATAGATAGATAGATTTAGTTTGATAGATAGATAGATAGATAGATAGATAGATAGATAGATAGATAGATAGATTTAGATAGATAGATAGATAGATAGATAGATAGATAGATAGATAGATAGATAGATTTAGATAGATAGATATATAGATTTAGTTTGATAGATAGATAGATTTAGTTTGATAGATAGATAGATAGATAGATAGATAGATTTAGATAGATAGATAGATAGATAGATAGATAGATTTAGTTTGATAGATAGATAGATTTAGTTTGATAGATAGATTTAGTTTGATAGATAGATAGATTTAGTTTGATAGATAGATAGATAGATAGATAGATAGATAGATAGATAGATAGATAGATAGATAGATTTAGATAGATAGATAGATAGATAGATAGATTTAGTTTGTTAGATAGATAGATTTAGTTTGATAGATAGATAGATAGATAGATAGATAGATAGATAGATAGATTTAGTTTGATAGATAGATAGATAGATAGATAGATAGATAGATAGATAGATAGATTTAGTTTGATAGATAGATAGATAGATAGATTTAGTTTGATAGATAGATAGATAGATTTAGTTTGATAGATAGATAGATAGATAGATAGATAGATAGATAGATAGATAGATAGATAGATAGATAGATAGATAGATAGATAGATAGATTAGATAGATA